>NC_034192.2:67975631-68000631 GCF_002021735.2 Oncorhynchus kisutch
GGTTTATAGTGGCTGTTAGAAACCATCAATTCTGTTCTCAGAATCACTGGATCGTCTTCCTGTAATCTCTCAAGTATCTATACAGCTAAATATTTTTATTCTCTCTAGTCTCTAGTCTCTTTCTAGTCTCTCTAATCTCTTTATTCTCTCTAGTCTCTAGTCTCTTTCTAGTCTCTCTAATCTCTTTATTCTCTCTAGTCTCTAGTCTCTTTCTAGTCTCTCTAATCTCTTTATTCTCTCTAGTCTCTAGTCTCTTTCTAGTCTCTTTATTCTCTCTAGTCTATCTAGTCTCTTTCTAGTCTCTCTAATCTTTTTATTCTCTCTAGTCTCTAGTCTCTTTCTAGTCTCTCTAATCTCTTTATTCTCTCTAGACACTAGTCTCTTTCTAGTCTCTCTAATCTTTATATTCTCTCTAGTCTCTCTAGTCTCTTTCTAGTCTCTCTAATCTTTTTATTCTCTCTAGTCTCTTTCTAGTCTCTCTAATCTCTTTATTCTCTCTAGTCTCTAGTCTCTTTCTAGTCTCTCTAATCGTTTTATTCTCTCTAGTCTCTCTAGTCTCTTTCTAGTCTCTCTAATCTCTTTATTCTCTCTAGTCTCTAGTCTCTCTAATCTTTTTATTCTCTCTTGTCTCTCTAGTCTCTTTCTAGTCTCTCTAATCGTTTTATTCTCTCTAGTCTCTCTAGTCTGTTTCTAGTCTCTCTAATCGTTTTATTCTCTCTAGTCTCTAGGCTCTTTCTAGTCTCTCTAATCTCTTTATTCTCTCTAGTCTCTCTAGTCTCTTTCTAGTCTCTCTAAATCTAAGCCACAGAAACCCATACAGCCATTTTCCAGCTAAGGAGAGGGCTCACAAGTCAGAAATAGCATTAAGTCCAGACAAAAAGTTTTTAAAAAGTACAATAAAAGTTAGTAGAAACATGCCAAACGATGTTTAAAATCAAACCTCAGGTTGTTTTTGTCATAAATAATCAATAATATTTCAACCGTACAAGCTCGTCAATAGAAAAAGAGAAACAAGAAAGGCGCGTTCCCGATCAGGTGCATGGCTGATGTCTGATGTCCGGAAATTTCCACTTGCCACTGATTGAAAGTGCTGTATCTCCCTAATTTTTCAGAGTAAAAAGCCTGAAACAATTCCTAAAGACTGGTCACATGTAGAGGAAGCCATAGCGATCGTGAACGGGGTCCTAAGTCTTTGTATGGTGGATAGGCGTTCAATGGAAAAACAGCCTTTCAAAAAGATAGTACTTCCTGGTTGGATTTTCCTCAGGTTTTCGCCTGCCATATCAGTTATGTTATACTCATAGATATTATTTGAACAGTTTTGGAAACTTTAGAGTGTTTTCTATCCAAATCTACTAATTATATGCATACCCTAGCTTCTGGGCCAGAGGAGCAGGCAGGTTAATTTGGGCACGCTTTTCATCCAAAATTCCGAATGCTGCCCCCTACCCTAGTGAAGTTAACTAGACTCTCTACTCTCTCGAACCTCTTTATTCTCTATAGTCTCTCTATAGTCTCTCTCTTTTCACTCTAGCCAATCTAGTCTCGCTCGTCTCTCTAGTCACTCTACTCTCTCTCTAGTCTCTCTCTTTTCACTCTAGCCTCTCTAGTCTCGCTCATCTCTCTAGTCTCTCTAGTTTCTGTAGTCTCACTCCAGTCTCTCTATTTTTTCGAGCCTCTCTATTCTCTCTCTCTCTAGTCTCTGTATTCTCTCTTTCTCTCTCTAGTCTCTCTATTCTCTCTCTCTCTCAAGTCTCTATTCTCTCTTTCTCTAGTCTCTCTCTATTCTCTCCAGTCTCTCTACTATCTCTAGTCGCTCTCTAGTCTCTCTATTATCTAATCTCTGCAGTCTCTCTGTAGAAAAGGCCCATGGAGTTGGTGGAATAATCCTTTAATGCATTGCCATTTACTCAGCTGGGCCAGTGGCGCTTTAATTAGGTCAGGTGGAAATGCCCGACAGATCTCAACTCCATAAAAGGAGGAAATGGCCATCGCCTGATCTCGCTGCTTTCTCTTCCTTAACTCCATCTGATCCAGAAGTTCTGAGTCCATGAATCCACGTAAGTCCACGACTCTTACCTTTCATCTGAATTATCTGTGGCGATCGGGAGAGTGGGCCATTCAGTTACTGTTTATAGTTATTACCGCGGAGCGCGGCTTGGAGCGCACGCTTCAAACATATTGTGTAATGTGAATTGTCAATGATCACGGCCCAAAAGATCCTCATAGGCCAATTATGCAATCGATATGGTTCATATGTATTGAAATTAATTATATGTACACATGAAGACAATTGAAAGAGTGAAATGAGAAACGTCATTGTTTGCTAACTGATTGACTTTGATAATGGGGATTAGATTAGATTGTATAACCATTCACTGTTTGTATTCTTTCATGATTTATGATAAATAGTTACGAGCCTAAATGACTCGCGGATGATTACTATTGACTTAATGAACTGAACTGTTGAACTCCCTAAATTATGTTAATAATGAATGATCTGATTTGATCTTTGATTATGAATTGATTGGATACATGTTATTTGTTCCCTTTGTGATGCAGCACAGACTACTCAGTAAATATACCACTTTATGGTTAAAGGAATTCCTGCCTCAGTCTCATCTATTCCTCTGTCACCTGACACGTGACCACCTGTTCACCTTCACTGTCAGCCATCCTACCTGTCCAGCTACCCACACAGATTCCACTAATCTTTCACTCTCTATTATATATAGTCTCTTTCTAGTCTCTCTCTAGTCTCTCTATTCTCTGTTATCTCTCTAGTCTCTCAAGTCTCTCTATGATCTAATCTCTGCAGTCTTTCTTTTATATATAGTCTCTCTCTAGTCTCTCTCCAGTCTCTCTCTTCTCTGTTATCTCTCCAGTCTCTCAAGTCTCGCTAGTCTCTCTTCTCGCTCGTCTCTCTCTAGTCTCTCTAGTCTCTCTATTCTCTGTTATCTCTCTAGTCTCTCTAGTCTCTCTATTATCTAATCTCTGCAGTCTTTCTATTATATATAGTCTCTCTCTAGTCTATCTCCAGTCTCTCTTCTCTGTTATCTCTCCAGCCTCTCAAGTCTCGCTAGTCTCTCTACTCGCTCTAGGCTCTCTCTAGTCTCTCTAGTCTCTCTATTCGCTCTAGTCTATAATCTCTTTATTCTCAATAGTTTCTCTATTCTTTCAGTCTCTCTATTCTCTCTCTCTAATCTCTCTAGTGTCTCTATTATCTCTGGTCTCTCTAGTATCTCTACTCTCTCTCTATTATCTCTAGTCTCTCTCTAGTCTCTATCTATTCTCTCGTCTCTAGTCTCAAGTCTCTCTGTTTTCTCTCGTCTCTCATTAATCTCTAGTCTCTATTCTCCATAGTCTCTCTACTCTCTCTAGTCTCTCTTGAATCTCTCTAGTCTCTCTATTTTCTCTAGTCTCTCTATTCTCTCTAGTGTCTCTATTCTCTCTAGCCTCTCTTCTCTCTAGTCTCTCATTTATCTCTAATCTCTCTCTATTCTCTCTAGTCTCTCTCCATTATCTCATATCTCTCTATTCTCTCTAGTCTATAATCTCTTTAGTCTCTCTCTATTCTTTCAGTCTCTCTATTCTCTCTAGTCTCTCTAATCTCAATAGTCTCTCTCTGTCTCTCTATTCTCTCTAGTATCTCTACACTCTCTCTATTCTCTCCAGTCTCTCCATTCTCTCTATTCTCTCTATACAATCTAGTCTCTCTAGTCTCTCTCTAAACTCTAATCTATCCCTAGTCTCACTCTATTCTCTATATTCTCTCTGTTCTCTATGTCTCTCAAGTCTCTCTCAAGTCTCTTTCAATTCTCCATAGTCTCTCTATTCCCTCTAGTCTCTTTCTAGTCTCTCTAGTCTCTCTCCATTATCTCATATCTCTCTATTCTCTCTCTATTTTCTCTAGTCTCTCTCTCTCTAGTATCTATCTATGCTCTCTAGTCTCTCTCTAGTCTCTATCTATTCTCTCTGGTCTCTCTATCATCTCTAGTCTCTCTATTATATCTACTCTCTCTATTATCTCTAGTCTCTCTATTATCTCTAGTCTCTCTATTATCTCTCTCTAGTCTCTATATATTCTCTCTGGTCTCTCTATCATCTCTAGTCTCTCTATTATATCTACTCTCTCTATTATCTCTAGT
Source organism: Oncorhynchus kisutch (assembly GCF_002021735.2). Taxonomy (NCBI): domain Eukaryota; kingdom Metazoa; phylum Chordata; class Actinopteri; order Salmoniformes; family Salmonidae; genus Oncorhynchus; species Oncorhynchus kisutch. The sequence goes on from NC_034192.2 coordinate 67,979,780, forward strand.
CTCTCTATTATCTCTAGTCTCTCTATTATCTCTCTCTAGTCTCTATCTATTCTCTCTAGTCTCTCTCTAGTCTCTATCTTTTCACTCTAGCCTCTCTAGTCTCACTCGTCTCTCTAGTCTCTCTAGTCTCTGTAGTCTCACTCCAGTCTCTATTTTTTTGAGTCTCTCTATTCTCTCTCTCTCTAGTCTCTCTATTCTCTCTCTCTCAAGTCTCTCTATTCTCTCTCTCTCTAGTCTCTCTATTCTCTCTTTCTCTAGTCTCTCTCTAGTCTCTCTATTCGCTCTAGTCTATAATCTCTTTATTCTCAATAGTTTCTCTATTCTTTCAGTCTCTCTATTCTCTCTCTCTAATCTCTCTAGTGTCTCTATTATCTCTGGTCTCTCTAGTATCTCTACTCTCTCTCTATTCTCTCTAGTCTCTATCTATTCTCTCTAGTCTCAAGTCTCTCTATTTTCTCTCGCCTCTCATTCATCTCTAGTCTCTATTCTCCATAGTCTCTCTCCATTATCTCTTATATCTATATTCTCTCTAATATCTCTCTATTCTCTCTAGTCTCTCTCTCTAGTATCTATCTATTCTCCCTAGTCTCTCTCTAGTCTCTATCTATTCTCTCTGGTCTTTCTATTATCTCTAGTCTCTCTATTATATCTAGTCTCTCTATTATCTCTAGTCTCTCTATTATCTCTCTCTAGTCTCTATCTAGTCTCTCTAGTCTCTATATAGTCTCTATCTATTCTCTCTGGTCTCTCTATTATCTCTAGTCTCTCTATTATATCTAGTCTCTCTATTATCTCTAGTCTCTCTATTATCTCTCTCTAGTCTCTATCTATTCTCTCTAGTCTCTCTAGTCTCTCTCTAGTCTCTATCTATTCTCTCTAGTCTCTCTATTATCTCTAGTCTCTCTATTATATCTAGTCTCTCTATTATCTCTAGTCTCTCTATTATCTCTCTCTAGTCTCTATCTATTCTCTCTAGTCTCTCTATTCTCTCTATTCTCTCTATTCTTTCTATTTTCTATAGTCTCTCTATTATCTCTAGTCTCTCTCTAGTCTCTCTATTCTTTCTATTCTCTCTATTCTCTCTATTCTCTCTATTCTCTCTTGTCTTGCTCTAGTCTCTCTAGTCTCTATATTCTCTCGCTCTATTCTCTCTATTCTCTCTATTCTATCTAGTCTCTCGATTCTCTCTAGTCTCTCTCTAGTATCTCTATTCTCTCTAGTCTCTCTCTAGTCTCTCTATTCTCTCTATTCTCTCTAGTCTCTATTTTTTCTAGTCTCTCTCCAATAACTCAAATCTCTCTATTCTCTCTAGTCTCTCTCTATTCTCTCTTGTGTCTCTATTCTCTCTAGTTTCTCTCTGTTCTCTCTAGTCTATGTATTCTCGCTGTTCTCTCTAGTGTCTCTAGTTTCTGTATTTGTATTTGTTATGGATCTCCATTAGTTCCTGCCATGGCAAGAGCCACTCTTCCTGGGGTTTATTATCGATCCCCATTAGTTTCTGCCAAGCCAGCAGCTACTCTTCCTGGGGTTTAATATGGATCCCCATTAGTTCTTGCCAAGGCAAGAGCCACTCTTCCTGGGGTTTATTATGGATCCCCCTTAGTTCCTGCCAAGGCAGCAGTTACTCTTCCTGTGGTTTCTTATGGATCCCCATTAGTTCCTGTCAAGGCAGATTTACAGACCGTATACCCTCAGGCCCCTACTCCACCAAATCCACTAAATCCATGTGTATGTGTGTGTGTGTATAGTGCATATGTTATCGTGTGTGTGTATACATGTGTCTGTGCCTACATTTGTGTTGCTTCACAGTCCCCGCTGTTCCATAAGGTGTTTTTTTAATCTGTTTTTCAAATTCAAATTTTACTGCTTGCATCAGTTACTTGATGTGGAATAGAGTTCCATGTAGTCATGGCTCTATGTAGTACAGTGCACCTAACATAGTCTGTTCTGGACTTGGGGACTGTGAAGAGACCTCTGGTGACATGTCTTGTGGGGTATGCATGGGTGTCAAAGCTGTACGCCAGCAGCTCAAACAGCTCGGTGCATTCAACATGTCAATACCTCTCATAAATACAAGTAGTGATGAAGTCAATCTCTCATCCACTTTCAGCCAGGAGAGAATGACATGCATATTATTAATATTAGCTCTCTGTGTACATCCAAGGGCCAGCCTAGCTGCCCTGTTCTGAACCAAGTCCTTTTTTTGTGGCACCTGATCACATGACTGAACAGTAGTCCAGGTGAGACAAAACTAGGGCCTGTAGGACCTGCCTTGTTGATAGTGATGTTGAGAAGGTAGAAACTAGGGCCTGTAGGACCTGCCTTGTTGATAGTGTTGTTAAGAAGATAGAAACTAGGGCCTGTAGGACCTGCCTTGTTGATTGTGTTGTTAAGAAGGTAGAAACTAGGGCCTGTAGGACCTGCCTTGTTGATAGTGCTGTTAAGAAGGTAGAAACTAGGGCCTGTAGGACCTGCCTTGTTGATTGTGCTGTTTAAAACGGTAGAGCAGTGCCTTATCATGGACAGACTTCTCCCCATCTTCGCTACTGTTGTATCAATATGTTTTGACCATGACAGTTTACAATCTAGGGTAACTCCAACCATTAGTCACCTCAATTTTCTTAATTTCCACATTATGTATTACACACGATTTAGTTGAGGTTTGGAGTTAAGTGAATGATTTGTCCCAAAGACAATGCTTTTAGTTTTAGAAATATTTAGGACTAACTTAATTCCACTTAACTCTTTGTTAAGTGTTGCAGTCATTTCAGTCGTGCAAATTCTCTCTTGTCTCTCTCTAGTCTCTCTATTGTCTGAGGTCTCTCTCTGTTCTCTCTGGTCTTGCTACAAAATGGCGCCGGAAGAAATGGCAGCAGTTTTACGGGCGCCCAAGCAATTGTGCTATTATGTGATTTTTTCGTGTTATTTGTAATCATTTATTTTGTACATAATGTTTCTGCAACCGTATCTTATGGCAAAAAAGAGCTTCTGGGGGGGTCTGTGCATATTTGTAAACAACGGCTGGTGCACGAAATCTAAGGAAGTCTCTAGATTTTGCTCGCCTGAAGCAGAGTATAGAGCAGAATTTTCAGAGCAGAATTTTCAGCTATTCTTTTCGTGGCTGTCTATTTACCACCACAGACAGATGCTGGCACAAAGATCGCACTCAGTCAGCTGTATAAGGAAATAAGCAAACAGGAAACCACTCAAGCAAAGGCAGCACTCCTAGTGGCCGGAGACTTTAATGCAGGGAAACTTAAATCAGCTCTACTAAATTTCCATCAACATGTTAAATGTGCAACCATAATTATAGATCACCTGTACTTCACAGAGACGCGTACAAAGCTCTCCCTCATCCTCCATTTGGTAAATCCAACCACAACTCTATCCTCCTGATTCCTGCTTACAAGCAAAAATTAAAGTAGGAAGCACCAGTGACTCGGTCTATAAAAAAGTTGTCAGATGAAGCAGATGCCAAACTACAGGACTGTTTTCCTATCACAGACTGGAACATGTTCCGGGATTCTTCCGATGACATTGAGGAATACACCACATCAGTCACTGGCTTTATCAATAAGTGCAGTGAGGACGTCGTTCCAACAGTGACTGTATGTGCAAACCCCAACCAGAAGCCACGGATTAAAGGCAACATTCACACTGAGCTAAAGGCTAGAGCTGCCACTTTCAAGGTGCGGGACTTTAACCCGGAAGCTTACAAGAAATCCTGCTATGCCCTGCGACAAACCATCAAATGGGCAAAGCGTCAATACAGGGCTAAGGATTGAATCATACTACACAGGCTCCGACACTCGTCTTATGTGGCAGGGCTTGCAAACTATTACAGACTGCAAAGGGAAGCACAGCCCAGTGACACGAGCCTACCAGACGAGCTAAATCACTCCCATGCTCGCTACGAGGCAAGCAACCCTGAGGCATGAATGAGAGAATCAGCTGTTCCGGATGACTGTGTGATCACGCTCTCCGTAGCCAACGTGAGCAAGTCCTTTAAACAGGTCAACATATGGATTACCAGGACGTGTGCTCTGGGCATTTGCTGACCAACTGGCAGGTGTCTTCACTGACATTTTCAACATGTCCCTGATTGAGTCTGTAATACCAACATGTTTCAAGCAGCACCACCATAGTCCCTGTACCCAAGAACACAAAGGTAACCTGCCTAAATTATTACAGACCCATAGCACTCACGTCCGTAGTCATGAAGTGCTTTGAAAGGTTGGTATTGGCTCACATCAACATCATCAACACCATTATCCCAGAAACCCTAGACCCACTCCAATTTGCATTCCGCCCAAACAGATCCACAGATGATGCAATCTCTATTGCACTCCACACTGCCCTTTCCCACCTGGACAAAAGGAAAACTTACGTGAGAATGCTATTCATTGACTACAGCTCAGCGTTCAACACCAAGGTACCCTCAAAGCTGACTGTGTGGTGCAAGGACAACAACCTCTCCCTCAATGTGATCAAGACAAAGGAAATGATTGTGGACTACAGGAAAAGGAGGACCGAGCATGCCCCCATTCTCATCGACTGGGCTGTAGAGGAGCAGGTTGAGAGCTTCAAGTACCTTGGTGTCCACATCACCAACAAACTAACAGGATCCAAGCACACCAAGACAGTCATGAAAAGGGCACGACAAAACCTATTCTCCCTCAGAAGACTGAAAAGATTTGTCATGGATCCTCAGATCCTCAAAAGGTTCTACAGCATCCTGACGGGTTGCATCACTACCTGTTATGGCAACTGCTCGGCCTCTGACCTCAAGGCACTACAGAAGGTATGCCCAGTACATCCCTGGGGCCGAGCTTCCTGCCATCCAGGACCTCTATACCAGGCGGTAGGAAGGAGGAAGGCCATACAAATTGTCAGACTCCAGCCACCCTAGTCGTAAACTGTTCCCTGCTACTGCACGTTAAGCAGTACCGGAGCACCAAGTCTTGGTCAAAGAGGCTTTTAAACAGGTTTTACCCCCAAACAATAAGACTCCTGAACAGCTAATCAAACGGCTACCGCGTAGTTATTTTAATGTCTCTACCCACATGTTTTAAATTGATTTAACTAGGCAAGTCAGATAAGAACAAATTCTTATTTTCAATGACAGCCTAGTGTGTTAACTGCCTGTTCAGGGGCAGAATGACAGATTTGTACCTTGTCAGCTTGGGGATTAGTTACTAGTCCAAGGCTCTAACCACTAGGCTACCCTGCTGCCCCATGTACAGTTGAAGTCTGAAGTTTACATACACCTTAGCCAAACACATTTAAACTCAGTGTTTCACAATTCCTGACATTTAATCCTAGTAACATTTCCCTTACTTTGGTCAGTTAGGAGCACCACTTTATTTTAAGAATGCGAAATGTCAGAATATTAGTAGAGAGAATGATTTATTTGAGCTTTTTCTTTCTTTAATCACATTCCCAGTTGGTCAGAAGTTTACATACACTCAATTAGTATTTGGTAGCAGTGCCTTTAAACTTGGGTCAAACGTTTCAGGTAGCCTTCCACAAGCTTCCCACAATAAGTTGGGTGAATTTTGGCCCATTCCTCCTGACAGAGCTGGAGTAACTGAGTCAGGTTTGTAGGCCTCCTTGCTTGAACACGCTTTTTTAGATATGCCCACACATTTTCTATAGGATTGAGGTCAGGTCTTTGTGATGGCCACTCCAATACATTGACTTTGTTGTCCTTAAGCCATTTTGCCACAACTTTGGAAGTATGCTTGGGGTCATTGTCCATTTGGAAGACCCATTTGCAACCAAGCTTTAACTTCCTGACTGATGTCTTCAGATGTTGCTTCAATATATCCACATCATTTTCCATCCACATGATGCCATCTATTTTGTGAAGTGCACCAGTCCCTCTTGCAGCAAAGCACCCCCATCTACTGTATCTTGGCTATGCCACTCTGTACCATCACTCATTCATATATCTTTATGTACATATTCTTTATCCACTTACACTTGTGTCTATAAGGTAGTAGTTTTGGAATTGTTAGCTTGATTAATTGTTGGTTATTACTGCATTGTCGGAACTAGAAGCACAAGCTTTTCGCTACGCTCGCATTAACATCTGCTAACCATGTGTATGTGACAAATACAATTTGATTTGATTTGATTTTGAATTGACTCAAATAATGTCAATTAGCCTATCAGAAGCTTCTATAGCCGTGACATCATTTTCTAGAGATTTTCAAGCTGTTTAAAGGCACAGTCAATTCAGTGTATGTAAACCCACTGGAATTGTGATATAGTGAATTATAAGTGAAATAATCTGTCTGAAAACAATTGTTGAAAAATTACTTGTGTGCACAAAGTAGATGTCCTAACCGACTTGCCAAAACTATAGTTTGTTAGCAAGACATTTGTGGAGTGGTTGAAAAACATGTTTTAATGACTCCAACCCTAAGTGTCTGCAAACTTAAGACTTCAACTGTAAATATTAATTCAATTACCTCTGTACCAGTTCCCCCCTGTATATAGCCTCCACATTGACTCTGTACCAGTACACCCTGTATATAGCCTCCACATTGACTCTGTACCGGTACCCCCTGTATATAGCCTCCACACTGACTCTGTACCGGTGCCCCCAGCATATAGCCTCCACATTGACTCTGTACCGATACCCTCTGTATATAGCCTCCACATTGACTCTTTACCAGTACCCACTGTATATATCCTCCACATTGACTCTTTACCAGTACCCCCTGTATATATCCTCAACATTGACTCTTTTACCAGTACCCCCTGTATATATCCTCCACATTGACTCTTTACCGGTACCCCTCTGTATATAGCCTCCACATTGACTCTGTACCAGTACCCCCTGTATATAGCCTCCACATTGACTCTGTACCGGTACCCACTGTATATAGCCTCCACATTGACTCTGTACCGGTACCATCTGTATATAGCCTCCTCATTGACTCTGTACCGGTACCCCCTGTATATAGCCTCCACATTGACTCTGTACCGGTACCCCCTGTACATAGCCTCCACATTGACTCTGTACCGGTACCCCCTGTATATAGCCTCCACATTGACTCTGTACCAGTACACTCTGTATATAGCCTCCACATTGACTCTGTACCTGTACCCCCTGTATATAGCCTCCACATTGACTCTCTACCGGTACCCTCTGTATATAGCCTCCACATTGACTCTGTACGAGTACCCTCTGTATATAGTCTCCACATAGACTCTGTACCGGTACCCCCTGTATATAGCCTCCAAATTACCTCTGTACCGGTACACTCTGTATATATCCTCCACATTGACTCTGTACCTGTACCCCCTGTATATAGCCTCCACATTGACTTTGTACCGGTACCCCGTGTATATAGCCTCCACATTGACTCTGTACCAGTACCCCCTATATATAGCCTCCACATTGACTCAGTACCGGTTTCCTCCTGTATATAGCCTCCACATTGACTCAGTAACCCCTGTATATAGTCTCCACATAGACTCTGTACCCTTACCCCATGTATATAGCCTCCAAATTGACTCTGTACCCGTAACACCCTGTATATAGCCTCCACATTGACTCTGTACAGGTACCCCCTGTATATAGCCTCCACATTGACTCTCTACCGGTACCCTTTGTATATAGCCTCCACATTGACTCAGTACCCCCTGTATATAGCCTCCACATAGACTCTGTACCGATACACCCTGTATATAGCCTCCATATTAACTCTGTACCAGTACCCTCTGTTAATAGCCTCCACATTGACTCTGTACCAGTTCCCCACTGTATATAGCCTCCACATTGACTCTGTACCGGTACCCTCTGTATATAGCCTCCACATTGACTCTGTTCCGGTACCCCCTGTACATAGCCTCCACATTGACCGTGTACCGGTACCCTCTGTATATAGCCTCCACATTGACTCTGTACGGTACCCCCTGTACATAGCCTCCACATTGACTCTGTACCGGTACACCCTGTATATAGCCTCCACATTGACTCAGTACCACCTGTATACAGCCTCCACATTGACTCTGTACCGTAACACCCTGTATATTGTCTCCACATTGACTCAGTACCCCCTCTATGTATTCTCCACATTGACTCTGTACCGTTACCTCCTGTATATATCCTCCACATTGACTCTCTACCAGTACCCTCTGTATATAGCCTCCACATTGACTCTGTACCGGTACCCTCTGTATATAGCCTCCACATTGACTCTGTACCGATACCCTCTGTATATAGCCTCCACATTGACTCTGTACCGGGACCCCCTGTATTTAGCCTCCAAATTGACTCTGTACCGGTACACCCTGTATATAGCCTCCACATTGACTCAGTTCCACCTGTATATAGCCTCCACATTGACTCTGTACCATACCCTGTATATTGCCTCCACATTGACTCAGTACCCCCTGTATATAGCCTCCACATTGACTCTGTACCATAACACCCTGTATATTGCCTCCACATTGACTCAGTACCCCCTGTACATAGCCTCCACATTGACTCTGTACCTGTAAACCCTGTATATAGCCTCCATATTGACTCTCTACCGGTACCCTCTGTATATAGCCTCCGCATTGACTCTGTACCAGTACCCTTTGTATATAGCCTCCACATTGACTCTGTAACTGTACCATCTGTATATAGCCTCCACATAGACTCTGTACCGGTACACCCTGTATATAGCCTCCACATTGACTCTGTACCAGTACCATCTGTATATAGCCTCCACATTGATTCTGTACAGGTACCCCCTGTATATAGCCTCCACATTGACTCTCTACCGGTACCCTTTGTATATAGCCTCCACATTGACTCAGTACCCCCTGTATATAGCCTCCACATTGACTCTGTACCGTAACACCCTGTATATCGCCTTCACATTGACTCAGTACCCCCTGTATATATTCTCCACATAGACTCTGTACCCTTACCCCCTGTATATAGCCTCCAAATTGACTCTGTACCCGTACCACCCTGTATATATCCTCCACATTGACTCTGTACCAGTACCATCTTTATATAGCCTCCACATTGATTCTGTACCGGTACCCCCTGTATATAGCCTCCACATTGACTCTGTACCGGTACCCACTGTATATATCCTCCACATTGACTCTGTACCAGTACCCCCTATATATAGCATCCACATTGACTCAGTACCCCCTGTATATAGCCTCCACATTGACTCTGTACCGTAACACCCTGTATATCGCCTTCACATTGACTCAGTATCCCCTGTATATATTCTCCACATAGACTCTTTACCCTTACCCCCTGTATATAGCCTCCAAATTGACTCTGTACCGGTACCCCCTGTATATATCCTCCACATTGACTCTTTATCTGTACACCTTGTATATAGCCTCCACATTGACTCTGTACCGGTACCCCCTGTATATAGCCTCCACATTGACTCTTTATCTGTACACCCTGTATATAGCCTCCACATTGACTCTTTATCTGTACACCCTGTATATATCCTCCACATTGACTCTTTATCTGTACACCTTGTATATAGCCTCCACATTGACTCTGTACCGGTACCCCCTGTATATAGCCTCCACATTGACTCTTTATCTGTACACCCTGTATATATCCTCCACATTGACTCTTTATCTGTACACCCTGTATATAGCCTCCACATTGACTCTGTACCGGTACACTCTGTATATAGCCTCCACATTGACTCTGTACCGATACCCTCTGTATATAGCCTCCACATTGACTCTGTACCGGGACCCCCTGTATTTAGCCTCCAAATTGACTCTGTACCGGTACACCCTGTATATAGCCTCCACATTGACTCAGTTCCACCTGTATATAGCCTCCACATTGACTCTGTACCATACCCTGTATATTGCCTCCACATTGACTCAGTACCCCCTGTATATAGCCTCCACATTGACTCTGTACCATAACACCCTGTATATTGCCTCCACATTGACTCAGTACCCCCTGTACATAGCCTCCACATTGACTCTGTACCTGTAAACCCTGTATATAGCCTCCATATTGACTCTCTACCGGTACCCTCTGTATATAGCCTCCGCATTGACTCTGTACCAGTACCCTTTGTATATAGCCTCCACATTGACTCTGTAACTGTACCATCTGTATATAGCCTCCACATAGACTCTGTACCGGTACACCCTGTATATAGCCTCCACATTGACTCTGTACCAGTACCATCTGTATATAGCCTCCACATTGATTCTGTACAGGTACCCCCTGTATATAGCCTCCACATTGACTCTCTACCGGTACCCTTTGTATATAGCCTCCACATTGACTCAGTACCCCCTGTATATAGCCTCCACATTGACTCTGTACCGTAACACCCTGTATATCGCCTTCACATTGACTCAGTACCCCCTGTATATATTCTCCACATAGACTCTGTACCCTTACCCCCTGTATATAGCCTCCAAATTGACTCTGTACCCGTACCACCCTGTATATATCCTCCACATTGACTCTGTACCAGTACCATCTTTATATAGCCTCCACATTGATTCTGTACCGGTACCCCCTGTATATAGCCTCCACATTGACTCTGTACCGGTACACTCTGTATATAGCCTCCACATTGACTCTGTACCGATACCCTCTGTATATAGCCTCCACATTGACTCTGTACCGGGACCCCCTGTATTTAGCCTCCAAATTGACTCTGTACCGGTACACCCTGTATATAGCCTCCACATTGACTCAGTTCCACCTGTATATAGCCTCCACATTGACTCTGTACCATACCCTGTATATTGCCTCCACATTGACTCAGTACCCCCTGTATATAGCCTCCACATTGACTCTGTACCATAACACCCTGTATATTGCCTCCACATTGACTCAGTACCCCCTGTACATAGCCTCCACATTGACTCTGTACCTGTAAACCCTGTATATAGCCTCCATATTGACTCTCTACCGGTACCCTCTGTATATAGCCTCCGCATTGACTCTGTACCAGTACCCTTTGTATATAGCCTCCACATTGACTCTGTAACTGTACCATCTGTATATAGCCTCCACATAGACTCTGTACCGGTACACCCTGTATATAGCCTCCACATTGACTCTGTACCAGTACCATCTGTATATAGCCTCCACATTGATTCTGTACAGGTACCCCCTGTATATAGCCTCCACATTGACTCTCTACCGGTACCCTTTGTATATAGCCTCCACATTGACTCAGTACCCCCTGTATATAGCCTCCACATTGACTCTGTACCGTAACACCCTGTATATCGCCTTCACATTGACTCAGTACCCCCTGTATATATTCTCCACATAGACTCTGTACCCTTACCCCCTGTATATAGCCTCCAAATTGACTCTGTACCCGTACCACCCTGTATATATCCTCCACATTGACTCTGTACCAGTACCATCTTTATATAGCCTCCACATTGATTCTGTACCGGTACCCCCTGTATATAGCCTCCACATTGACTCTGTACCGGTACCCACTGTATATATCCTCCACATTGACTCTGTACCAGTACCCCCTATATATAGCATCCACATTGACTCAGTACCCCCTGTATATAGCCTCCACATTGACTCTGTACCGTAACACCCTGTATATCGCCTTCACATTGACTCAGTATCCCCTGTATATATTCTCCACATAGACTCTTTACCCTTACCCCCTGTATATAGCCTCCAAATTGACTCTGTACCGGTACCCCCTGTATATATCCTCCACATTGACTCTTTATCTGTACACCTTGTATATAGCCTCCACATTGACTCTGTACCGGTACCCCCTGTATATAGCCTCCACATTGACTCTTTATCTGTACACCCTGTATATAGCCTCCACATTGACTCTTTATCTGTACACCCTGTATATATCCTCCACATTGACTCTTTATCTGTACACCTTGTATATAGCCTCCACATTGACTCTGTACCGGTACCCCCTGTATATAGCCTCCACATTGACTCTTTATCTGTACACCCTGTATATATCCTCCACATTGACTCTTTATCTGTACACCCTGTATATAGCCTCCACATTGACTCTGTACCGGTACACTCTGTATATAGCCTCCACATTGACTCTGTACCGGTACACTCTGTATATAGCCTCCACATTGACTCTGTACCGGTACACTCTGTATATAGCCTCCACATTGACTCTGTACCGGTACACCCTGTATATAGCCTCCACATTGACTCTGTACCCTTACCCCCTGTATATATCCTCCACATTGACTCTGTACCAGTACCCCATATATATAGCATCCACATTGACTCTGTACCGTAACACCCTGTATATAGCCTCCACATTGACTCAGTACCCCCTGTATATATTCTCCACATAGACTCTGTACCCTTACCCCCTGTATATAGCCTCCAAATTGACTCTGTACCCGTACCACCCTGTATATATCCTCCACATTGACTCTGTACCAGTACCATCTTTATATAGCCTCCACATTGATTCTGTACCGGTACCCCCTGTATATAGCCTCCACATTGACTCTGTACCGGTACCCACTGTATATATCCTCCACATTGACTCTGTACCAGTACCCCCTATATATAGCATCCACATTGACTCAGTACCCCCTGTATATAGCCTCCACATTGACTCTGTACCGTAACACCCTGTATATCGCCTTCACATTGACTCAGTATCCCCTGTATATATTCTCCACATAGACTCTTTACCCTTACCCCCTGTATATAGCCTCCAAATTGACTCTGTACCGGTACCCCCTGTATATATCCTCCACATTGACTCTTTATCTGTACACCTTGTATATAGCCTCCACATTGACTCTGTACCGGTACCCCCTGTATATAGCCTCCACATTGACTCTTTATCTGTACACCCTGTATATAGCCTCCACATTGACTCTTTATCTGTACACCCTGTATATATCCTCCACATTGACTCTTTATCTGTACACCTTGTATATAGCCTCCACATTGACTCTGTACCGGTACCCCCTGTATATAGCCTCCACATTGACTCTTTATCTGTACACCCTGTATATATCCTCCACATTGACTCTTTATCTGTACACCCTGTATATAGCCTCCACATTGACTCTGTACCGGTACACTCTGTATATAGCCTCCACATTGACTCTGTACCGGTACACTCTGTATATAGCCTCCACATTGACTCTGTACCGGTACACTCTGTATATAGCCTCCACATTGACTCTGTACCGGTACACCCTGTATATAGCCTCCACATTGACTCTGTACCCTTACCCCCTGTATATATCCTCCACATTGACTCTGTACCAGTACCCCATATATATAGCATCCACATTGACTCTGTACCGTAACACCCTGTATATAGCCTCCACATTGACTCAGTACCCCCTGTATATAGCCTCCACATAGACTATGTACCGATACACCCTGTATATAGCCTCCACATTAACTCTGTACCAGTTCCCCACTGTATATAGCCTCCACATTGACTCTGTACCGGTACCCTCTGTATATAGCCTCCACATTGACTCTGTTCCGGTACCCCCTGTACATAGCCTCCACATTGACCGTGTACCGGTACCCTCTGTATATAGCCTCCACATTGACTCTGTACCGGTACCCCCTGTACATAGCCTCCACATTGACTCTGTACCGGTACACCCTGTATATAGCCTCCACATTGAATCTGTACCGGTACCCCCTTAATGTATCCTCCACATTGACTCTGTACCGGTACCCCCTGTACATAGCCTCCACATTGACTCTGTACCGGTACCCTCTGTATATAGCCTCCACATTGACTCTGTACCGGTACCCCCTGTATTTAGCCTCCAAATTGACTCTGTACCGGTACACCCTGTATATAGCCTCCACATTGACTCAGTACCACCTGTATATAGCCTCCACATTGACTCTGTACCGTAACACCCTGTATATTGCCTCCACATTGACTCAGTACCCCCTCTATATAGCCTCCACATTGACTCTGTACCGTTACCTCCTGTATATATCCTCCACATTGACTCTCTACCGGTACCCTCTGTATATAGCCTCCACATTGACTCTGTACCGGTACCCTCTGTATATAGCCTCCACATTGACTCTGTACCGGTACCCTCTGTATATAGACTCCACATTGACTCTGTACCATTACCTCCTGTATATATCCTCCACATTGACTCTCTACTGGTACCCTCTGTATATAGCCTCCACATTAACTCTGTACCAGTACCCCCTATGTATAGCCTCCACATTGACTCTGTACCAGTACCCCCTTTATATAGCCTCCACATTGACTCTTTACCGGTACCATCTGTATATAGCCTCCACATTGACTCTGTACCAGTACCCCCTATATATAGCATCCACATTGACTCTGTACCGTAACACCCTGTACATAGCCTTCACATTGACTCAGTACCCCCTGTATATAGCCTCCACATAGACTCTGTACCGGTACCCCCTTAATGTATCCTCCACATTGACTCTGTACCAGTTCCCCACTGTATATAGCCTCCACATTGACTCTGTACCGGTACCCCCTGTATTTAGCCTCCAAATTGACTCTGTACCGGTACACCCTGTATATAGCCTCCACATTGACTCTGTACCAGTACCCCCTATATATAGCATCCACATTGACTCTGTACCGTAACACCCTGTACATAGCCTTCACATTGACTCAGTACCCCCTGTATATAGCCTCCACATAGACTCTGTACCGGTACCCCCTTAATGTATCCTCCACATTGACTCTGTACCAGTTCCCCACTGTATATAGCCTCCACATTGACTCTGTCCTGGTACACCCTGTATATAGCCTCCACATTGAATCTGTACCGGTACCCCCTTAATGTATCCTCCACATTGACTCTGTACCGGTACCCCCTGTACATAGCCTCCACATTGACTCTGTACCGGTACACCCTGTATATAGCCTCCACATTGAATCTGTACCGGTACCCCCTTAATGTATCCTCCACATTGACTCTGTACCGGTACCCCCTGTACATAGCCTCCACATTGACTCTGTACCGGTACCCTCTGTATATAGCCTCCACATTGACTCTGTACCGGTACCCCCTGTATTTAGCCTCCAAATTGACTCTGTACCGGTACACCCTGTATATAGCCTCCACATTGACTCAGTACCACCTGTATATAGCCTCCACATTGACTCTGTACCGTAACACCCTGTATATTGCCTCCACATTGACTCAGTACCCCCTCTATATAGCCTCCACATTGACTCTGTACCGTTACCTCCTGTATATATCCTCCACATTGACTCTCTACCGGTACCCTCTGTATATAGCCTCCACATTGACTCTGTACCGGTACCCTCTGTATATAGCCTCCACATTGACTCTGTACCGATACCCTCTGTATATAGCCTCCACATTGACTCTGTACCGGTACCCTCTGTATATAGACTCCACATTGACTCTGTACCATTACCTCCTGTATATATCCTCCACATTGACTCTCTACCGGTACCCTCTGTATATAGCCTCCACATTAACTCTGTACCAGTACCCCCTATGTATAGCCTCCACATTGACTCTGTACCAGTACCCCCTTTATATAGCCTCCACATTGACTCTTTACCGGTACCATCTGTATATAGCCTCCACATTGACTCTGTACCAGTACCCCCTATATATAGCATCCACATTGACTCTGTACCGTAACACCCTGTACATAGCCTTCACATTGACTCAGTACCCCCTGTATATAGCCTCCACATAGACTCTGTACCGGTACCCCCTTAATGTATCCTCCACATTGACTCTGTACCAGTTCCCCACTGTATATAGCCTCCACATTGACTCTGTACCGGTACCCCCTGTATTTAGCCTCCAAATTGACTCTGTACCGGTACACCCTGTATATAGCCTCCACATTGACTCTGTAACAGTACCATCTGTATATAGCCCCCACATTGACTCTGTACCGATACCCTCTGTATATAGCCTCCACATTGACTCTGTACCGGTACCCTCTGTATATAGCCTCCACATTGACTCTGTAACAGTACCATCTGTATATAGCCCCCACATTGACTCTGTACCGGTACCCCCTGTATATAGCCTCCACATTGACTCTGTAACAGTACCATCTGTATATAGCCCCCACATTGACTCTGTACCGGTACCCCCTGTATATATCCTCCTCATTGAATCTGTACCGGTACCCCCTTAATGTATCCTCCACATTGACTCTGTACCTGTTCCCCACTATATATAGCCTCCACATTGACTCTGTACCGGTAGCCCCTGTATATAGCCTCCACATTGACTCTGTACCGGTACCCCCTGTACATAGCCTCCACATTGACTCTGTACCGGTACACCCTGTATATAGCCTCCTCATTGAATCTGTACCGGTACCCCCTTAATGTATCCTCCACATTGACTCTGTACCAGTTCCCCACTATATATAGCCTCCACATTGACTCTGTACCGGTAGCCCCTGTATATAGCCTCCACATTGACTCTGTACCGGTACCCACTGTATATATCCTCCACATTGACTCTGTACCAGTACCCCCTATATATAGCATCCACATTGACTCTGTACCGTAACACCCTGTATATCGCCTTCACATTGACTCAGTACCCCCTGTATATATTCTCCACATAGACTCTTTACCCTTACCCCCTGTATATATCCTCCACATTGACTCTGTACCCGTAACACCCTGTATATATCCTCCAAATTGACTCTGTACCGTTACCCCCTGTATATAGCCTCCACATTGACTATGTACCCTTACCCCTGTATATATCCTCCACATTGACTCTGTACCAGTACCCCATATATATAGCATCCACATTGACTCTGTACCCTTACCCCTGTATATATCCTCCACATTGACTCTGTACCAGTACCCCATATATATAGCATCCACATTGACTCTGTACCGTAACACCCTGTGTATAGCCTCCACATTGACTCAGTACCCCCTGTATATAGCCTCCACATAGACTCTGTACCGATACACCCTGTATATAGCCTCCATATTAACTCTGTACCAGTACCCTCTGTTAATAGCCTCCACATTGACTCTGTACCAGTTCCCCACTGTATATAACCTCCACATTGACTCTGTACCGGTACCCTCTGTATATAGCCTCCACATTGACTCTGTTCCGGTACCCCCTGTACATAGCCTCCACATTGACCGTGTACCGGTACCCTCTGTATATAGCCTCCACATTGACTCTGTACGGTACCCCCTGTACATAGCCTCCACATTGACTCTGTACCGGTACACCCTGTATATAGCCTCCACATTGACTCAGTACCACCTGTATACAGCCTCCACATTGACTCTGTACCGTAACACCCTGTATATTGCCTCCACATTGACTCAGTACCCCCTCTATGTATTCTCCACATTGACTCTGTACCGTTACCTCCTGTATATATCCTCCACATTGACTCTCTACCGGTACCCTCTGTATATAGCCTCCACATTGACTCTGTACCGGTACCCTCTGTATATAGCCTCCACATTGACTCTGTACCGATACCCTCTGTATATAGCCTCCACATTGACTCTGTACCGGGACCCCCTGTATTTAGCCTCCAAATTGACTCTGTACCGGTACACCCTGTATATAGCCTCCACATTGACTCAGTTCCACCTGTATATAGCCTCCACATTGACTCTGTACCATAACACCCTGTATATTGCCTCCACATTGACTCAGTACCCACTGTATATAGCCTCCACATTGACTCTGTACCATAACACCCTGTATATTGCCTCCACATTGACTCAGTACCCCCTGTACATAGCCTCCACATTGACTCTGTACCTGTAAACCCTGTATATAGCCTCCATATTGACTCTCTACCGGTACCCTCTGTATATAGCCTCCGCATTGACTCTGTACCAGTACCCTTTGTATATAGCCTCCACATTGACTCTGTAACTGTACCATCTGTATATAGCCTCCACATAGACTCTGTACCGGTACACCCTGTATATAGCCTCCACATTGACTCTGTACCAGTACCATCTGTATATAGCCTCCACATTGATTCTGTACAGGTACCCCCTGTATATAGCCTCCACATTGACTCTCTACCGGTACCCTTTGTATATAGCCTCCACATTGACTCAGTACCCCCTGTATATAGCCTCCACATTGACTCTGTACCGTAACACCCTGTATATCGCCTTCACATTGACTCAGTACCCCCTGTATATATTCTCCACATAGACTCTGTACCCTTACCCCCTGTATATAGCCTCCAAATTGACTCTGTACCCGTACCACCCTGTATATATCCTCCACATTGACTCTGTACCAGTACCATCTTTATATAGCCTCCACATTGATTCTGTACCGGTACCCCCTGTATATAGCCTCCACATTGACTCTGTACCGGTACCCACTGTATATATCCTCCACATTGACTCTGTACCAGTACCATCTTTATATAGCCTCCAAATTGACTCTGTACCGGTACACCCTGTATATAGCCTCCACATTGACTCAGTACCACCTGTATATAGCCTCCACATTGACTCTGTACCGTAACACCCTGTATATTGCCTCCACATTGACTCAGTACCCCCTCTATATAGCCTCCACATTGACTCTGTACCGTTACCTCCTGTATATATCCTCCACATTGACTCTCTACCGGTACCCTCTGTATATAGCCTCCACATTGACTCTGTACCGGTACCCTCTGTATATAGCCTCCACATTGACTCTGTACCGATACCCTCTGTATATAGCCTCCACATTGACTCTGTACCGGTACCCTCTGTATATAGACTCCACATTGACTCTGTACCATTACCTCCTGTATATATCCTCCACATTGACTCTCTACCGGTACCCTCTGTATATAGCCTCCACATTAACTCTGTACCAGTACCCCCTATGTATAGCCTCCACATTGACTCTGTACCAGTACCCCCTTTATATAGCCTCCACATTGACTCTTTACCGGTACCATCTGTATATAGCCTCCACATTGACTCTGTACCAGTACCCCCTATATATAGCATCCACATTGACTCTGTACCGTAACACCCTGTACATAGCCTTCACATTGACTCAGTACCCCCTGTATATAGCCTCCACATAGACTCTGTACCGGTACCCCCTTAATGTATCCTCCACATTGACTCTGTACCAGTTCCCCACTGTATATAGCCTCCACATTGACTCTGTACCGGTACCCCCTGTATTTAGCCTCCAAATTGACTCTGTACCGGTACACCCTGTATATAGCCTCCACATTGACTCTGTAACAGTACCATCTGTATATAGCCCCCACATTGACTCTGTACCGATACCCTCTGTATATAGCCTCCACATTGACTCTGTACCGGTACCCTCTGTATATAGCCTCCACATTGACTCTGTAACAGTACCATCTGTATATAGCCCCCACATTGACTCTGTACCGGTACCCCCTGTATATAGCCTCCACATTGACTCTGTAACAGTACCATCTGTATATAGCCCCCACATTGACTCTGTACCGGTACCCCCTGTATATAGCCTCCACATTGACTCTTTACCGGTACCATCTGTATATAGCCTCCACATTGACTCTGTACCAGTACCCCCTATATATAGCATCTACATTGACTCTGTACCGTAACACCCTGTATATAGCCTTCACATTGACTCAGTACCCCCTGTATATAGCCTCCACATAGACTCTGTACCGGTACACCCTGTATATAGCCTCCACATTGATTCTGTACCTGTAACACACTGTATATAGCCTTCACATTGACTCTGTACCAGTACCCCACTGTATATAGCCTCCACATTGACTCTGTACCGGTACCCTCATTATATAGCCTCCACATTGACTCTGTACCGGTACCCTCTGTATATAGCCTCCACATTGACTCTGTACCGATACCCTCTGTATATAGCCTCCACATTGACTCTGTACCGGTACCCCCTGTATATAGCCTCCACATTGACTCTGTACCGATACCCTCTGTATATAGCCTCGACATTGACTCTGTACCGGTACCCTCTGTATATAGCCTCCACATTGACTCTGTACCAGTTCCCCACTGTATATAGCCTCCACATTGACTCTGTACCGGTACCCCCTGTATTTAGCCTCCAAATTGACTCTGTACCGGTACACCCTGTATATAGCCTCCACATTGACTCTGTAACAGTACCATCTGTATATAGCCCCCACATTGACTCTGTACCAATACCCTCTGTATATAGCCTCCACATTGACTCTGTACCGGTACCCTCTGTATATAGCCTCCACATTGACTCTGTAACAGTACCATCTGTATATAGCCCCCACATTGACTCTGTACCGGTACCCCCTGTATATAGCCTCCACATTGACTCTGTAACAGTACCATCTGTATATAGCCCCCACATTGACTCTGTACCGGTACCCCCTGTATATAGCCTCCACATTGACTCTTTACCGGTACCATCTGTATATAGCCTCCACATTGACTCTGTACCAGTACCCCCTATATATAGCATCTACATTGACTCTGTACCGTAACACCCTGTATATAGCCTTCACATTGACTCAGTACCCCCTGTATATAGCCTCCACATAGACTCTGTACCGGTACACCCTGTATATAGCCTCCACATTGATTCTGTACCTGTAACACACTGTATATAGCCTTCACATTGACTCTGTACCAGTACCCCACTGTATATAGCCTCCACATTGACTCTGTACCGGTACCCTCATTATATAGCCTCCACATTGACTCTGTACCGGTACCCTCTGTATATAGCCTCCACATTGACTCTGTACCGATACCCTCTGTATATAGCCTCCACATTGACTCTGTACCGGTACCCCCTGTATATAGCCTCCACATTGACTCTGTACCGATACCCTCTGTATATAGCCT